>NC_133332.1:92859694-92867194 GCF_042186555.1 Aquarana catesbeiana
CCTCTTCTTTCAAATCTGCATCAGTGGAGGCTCTAAGTTTTACAGGGGAACGCATTCTGCCAGCTTCCAGATTTTGCCAATTAATAGTGCAAAAAAATAGGTCTCTCCTTATCCCATCGGTAAACCTTGCTCTCTCCTTTGGTTCTTTTATCAACAGTTTCCTCGCAAGGCAGCTTCCTTTTATATTAAGACCATAAAAGTCTGGATCCCTGTGAACAATCATCCCATGTATTTGTGCTATTGTCCTTCCATAGAAGGGGAGTTCTCTGGCCAGCATCTCGAAGACAGTTACTCCGAGTGAAAACCAATCAGCACTCACATTGTAGGGCTTGCCTAGTATTACTTCGGGGGCTGTATATTGTGGTGTCCCAGCAGTTCCATATTTTTTAGGTTTCCAATCAGGATTTTCTAAGGCAAGGCCAAAATCTGTGAGTTTTACATGTCCATCGCTTGTGAATAAGACATTGTCAGGCTTTATGTCTCTATGGATAATGTATTTGCGATGTAAAAACTGAATGGCACACACTAGTTCTGCAGTGATAAATCTCACCACTGTGAAGCTCAGTTTTCTTTTGCGCTGATATATCAGGTTTTGAAGGGTCCCTCCTTTTGCCAGTTCCATAACATAATATACATAGTTATCATTGTGGAATGCCGCATACCCAGCAATTAAAAATTGGCATCCGTGTGTTAGTTGCAAGACATCGTGCTCCCCAATGAAACCTTTGCAACGTAGCAGTCTCCTCTTTTCAATCTTTTTACTGCTACATGTTTTCCTTTCTCATGATCGGTAGCCAGCAAGACGCGCCAAAGTGTCCTGCCCCAAGTAGCTTGTGGAAGGTGAATTTTTCAGCCGAGAAGGCGACAAGGCCTGTCTGGAGGCTGGTGCAGGACTGCCCTGGTTTTTCATCTTCTCCAGCAATCAAGGGTACAGGTTCGGGGTCTATAGCTGCTGGTTTTTCTGAAGTGCCATCTGCAATCAAGGGTACAGGTTCGGGGTCTATAGCTGCTGGTTTTCCTGAAGTGCCTTGTTCTTGTTTACTTGATGCTTGTCTTGAAACTAAGCCTCCCTCTGACTTAGAATTCATCTTTCTCCCCATCTCCTCACCTGATTCACAAGAGTGGTATGTATCACTGTTTGTATGCTCATCGGATGCTGAGCTACTTCTTTTCTCTGAGCCAGTGATGACATCTGGTGTTTCCTGATGTTGGAATTCTTCTTGCTGTGATTCCTTTGGAAAATGCTCTGTGAAGCTCCTTCTCTCATTCTCTGGAGAACCTTGAGGCTTTTCCAGGGTCTCAGGAACTGCTGGCTTTTCTGTAATCTCAGGAACTACTGGCTTTTCTGGGGACTCAGGAACTACTGGCTTTTCTGGGGACTCAGGAACTACTGGCTTTTCTGGGGACTCAGGAACTGCTGGCTTTTCTGTAATCTCACCTACTGCCTTTTCTGGGGTCTCCAGAACTGCTGCCTTTTCTGTAGGGCTCTTTTTAGGCTTTAGGAAAGCTCGAACTCTCTCTCTGAAGCCTCGTTTGGCCTTCTTTGTTGGAATCTTTTTCTCATCTTTCTCTTTAGGACCCTCATCCTTTGTCAGTCTAAGCGAAGCAAATAGTCTTACCCAGAATTTTTTCTGGGTCACCTTTTTATCATGCTTCCTTTGGTCTGGCTTTTCTGTTGGTGCCTGGGTGTTCTGTCCAACATACTTACCTTGTTTTGTTTCCTCTTCCGGTGACTGGGGGTCTTTCCTTCTCAGAAAATCGAAAATTTTATTTTTAAATATCCTGCATTTCTTTGCAGGGCTTTTTGTCTTTGTGAAATACATTAATAGATGTTGTTAAACTGAATACAATTTAAAAAAAATCAAGATAATTCGCAATAGGAATCTCTGAAAGTCACAAATTCACAGGAGTAATGCAAGCTGCTTCCTCTCAGTTTGAAGGTCTGCAGATCACTGATCTGGTCCTGCACTGTTACAACCGTTATATTGTCTCCTGGCAACAGTGGTCACTATGATGTGTGTGTGTGTGTGTGGTGTGTTTTTTTTTTTTTTCAACTGGACCAACTTTATTTGTCATACTAGATGAACAGATGAACATTTGATTTTTTTTTTTCAACCTAACCGGTCTAGCTATGTAATATTCTGTTACAATATGACTTCTGTGTTGGCTTATGTGGTGCTTGCTGTAAAGAGGAGTTTGTGGATTATTTTGTATTTAACTTTTAATGGAGATTTTTTTTTTTTTTTTTTTTTTACCGTCTCCATTGGTATAATGCAGGCATGGATAATATAGCGCTATGTGTAAAATTATAAATATAAAGTGCAAATCTCTAAAATAAATAAATAAATCCTACATATAAATAAATAGTCCATAAAATGAAGAAATAGAACATGAAATTCTTCCCAATCAATGGAGGGTAATCCATGGGTGATTTTAGGAGATTATAAAAATTTTTTTTTTTTTTTTTTTTTAATACTGCAAGTTAGCAGTGAGAGTGACACACTTCCTGGTCTTGGTATTTGTATGTCCTGGAGACACAGGCAGAGGGAGGTTCGTTTAGTTTTTGTCTTTTTTTTTTTTTTATAAAATATTTTGATGTGTGTGTGTGTGTATATGTATGTGTATACATACATACATAATATAATGAAAAATGTTGCTAGTTTATAATAAATATGGTATTTTTAAACCTAATTATGTAATTTTAGATTGTTAGTATAGGTAGTTGTTTTGTATGTTATGCTTAGCTTATGATAGATTGTAACCGGAGATTGTCTTGTAGGTCTGCGGGTGCTTAGAAATTTACCAACGAGAGAGATACAAACTTCCTGGTCTTGGTATTTGTGTGTCCTGGAGACACAGGCAGAGGCAGGTTCTTTCTGCACCACAGACTGAGCTGTGGCGACGCCCGGAGGGTTGCTATAGCAATGATATACTACAAATTAGCTTAGAGGGATCAGCCCACCCATCTACTGAGGAAGGCCTGTGATTGGCTGTCACAAGTCTAGAAGGGAGGAGCTGATAGTCACGTCCAGCCAAGCACTGTGTATGTGGACACGGTGGTGCTACTCTGGAGGTTTTTATGTGATTTTAAAGTTTTTTTGTTTTTGTAAGTGCAACTTGTCTATTTTGGGGGCTTTGAATAAATTTTGTATACAGAGAGCACTATGGTCTCTATACTTATTATTTACATGTCCTGAACTCATGTAATCTTGAGCCAAGCTGGGAGATAATCTGCTTCTTTGGATATTAATGAGCTGTGTTGATATTAATGAGCCATCTGGATTACCCACCATTGATTGGGAAGAGGAAGTGAGAGCAAAGAGCTTGTGGGGAGATCCGCATATGAGTTTTGACTCATCTGGGAGGTGAGCGCGCATTTTTACTGGTGGTGGTGTGCACTCCTTTTGAGGACGAACAATCACTGTGGTGGAATTGTGTGGATACACTGATCACAAGAAGAATTTCATGTTTTATTTCTAAATTTTTTTTCATTTTATGGACTATTCATTTATATGTAGGATTTATTTATTTTAGAGATTTGCACTTTATATTTATAATTTTACACATAGCGCTACATTTATTATCTACTATCCATTTTGAAATTAGTGTGGTGTACCACTTGGAATGTTTAGCGGCTGTGCACATTTATTATTAGGTTATCTTATTTAAACATCACAATATTTTTTACTTGTGGCGCTGATTGTTTCATCTTATAATAATGCAGGCATGTCCAAAGTCCGGCCCGCGGGCCAATCGCAGCCCGTGGTCCGGTTTCGGTCGGCCCGCCTGGTAATTTTGACATGTATATCTTTTTGTGGCGAATCCCCGAGCACCGGGGGCCACAAAAGATGGATATGCTGGCTGCCTTTTGAGGGGGCGGGACGAGCGCAGTACAAGATACAGGGGAATTTCCTGTTTACATGGCATCCTGTGTAAAAGAAAGTCCTGTCTCCTGCTCTGCCATTGGACAATTGTTTTGTCCATCATAGGAGGCGGGACTTTCAATTAAAGAGGCTGCCGATAAAAACAGGAGTTTCTCCTGTATGTCTGTTGGCGCTCGTCCTGCCCCCTCCCTGTCTCCTCCAAGGCTGCAGATGGACATGAATCGGGCTGCATTCATGTCAATACGATGGGGGTTGCGTTCATGGCAATACGGTGGGGGCTGCAGATGGGCACTGATAAGAAATGGATGAGACCTCGTGAGCTGCCAAAAAACGAAACTCCAGTGAACTAAAAAGTGAAAAAGCTGCCTACACACACACACACACACACACACACACACACACACACACACACACACACACACACACACACACACACACACACACACACACACACACACACACACACACACATATATATATATATACACACACACACACACACACACACACACACACACACACACACACACACACACACACACACACACACACACACACACACACACACACACATATACACACACATATACACACACACACACACATACACACATACACATACACACACACACACACACACACACACATACACATACACATACACATACACATACACACACACACACACACACACACACACACACACACACACACACACACACACACACACACACACACACACACACACACACACACACACACACACACACACACACACATACACATACACATACACACACACACACACACACACACACACACTGTGAAAAAACAAATGTATATAAATCGCACTACTCCTAACCAACAATCAATACAACCTAAAGCTGGCCATACACCTATAGATTATCTGCAGATTTTCTATGGTTAGATGGAAAAAGTGCAACAGATTTCTCCATGTTCGCTAAACTGTGTGGATGGAGGAATCTCCCACTTTTTCCATCTAACCATAGAAAATCTGCAGATAATCTATAGGTGTATGGCCAGCTTAAGATGTCAAGTAATCTGGATGATATGTGTAACAAAACAGTGAATCACAAAATAATCCAATCATAATATAATATAAAGTGCTCGTAAAATAATAATCCAATCATAATGTAAAGTGCTCGTGCTCCGTGAATCACACACAGTCCATAATAATATAAATATAATCAACACAGTCCATATAAAGTGATAAGGTGTCTTCATGCAATGTGCACTCCTCCCCCTTCAGTTGTACCCTCACCTTAAGGGCTTAGAAAATAAGCCAAAAGATGTTTTCAGCAGATATCCTGGACCATCCTTCTATCTCCTATAAGTATACTGGCTGCTGTGTGCTGGTACTCCTCCCTGGTCACCTCCTGCTCCTGATGATAGCCCAGCTTTCAGAGGATACCAGTTTTCTCCTGGTCACTTCCAATAAGCTTCCTCGCATATGCCACATAGGAAGAATGGTAGAGGCATACAATAGTGTGATACCGTCTAAAAAAAAAAGTTTAATCTTAAAAATGCTCAAAGTTCATACAACCCACATTTACATAGTAACAAAATGCTTCTAAAGTGCTGTAATGCTGTGGTGGTGAGGGGGGGGGATAGGGTCACCTGAATCCCGGATCTGCAGCCCCGGTTTCTCAGCGTTCAATCTATCCTCTGCCTCCTCTCCAGATCACTTCCTGCTTCTCACACGTCAGACGGCCCTCACGTATGTTCTCTTCATCAAATCTGGCCCTCTTTGAAAAAAAGTTTTTACACCCCTGCTGTACCCAAACAAAAGTGACATCCTTTTTTTACCCACAAATAGAGCTTTCTTTTGGTGGTATTTGATCACCTCCTGTGTTTGTGGGTTTTTTTTTTTTTTTGCTATAATACATATCCAAATTTATTTATCAGTTTAGGCCGATTATATATTCTTCTACATATTTTTGATGTAAATTGATTGGTTTGCGCAAAAGTTATCGCATCTACAAACTATGGAATATATTTAGACTTTTTTTGCATTTTTAATAGCCATTCAAACCCCTTTGTGTCAACGTTATCAGGCCAAAATAACCAGGGTATGTAAACTTTTGGTCAGGGTCATTTGGGTAGTTTCTGTATATAATTTTTTTGGGATTGTGACTGACAAATCTGACCCCCAAATAACACTTTTTGGGGACCAGTGATATTATTAGATCGATCAGTGCTATAAAAAACTGACTGTAGGGGGATGGGCTTACTGGAACATGACAGATCACTGTTCCCGATCACTGGGAACAGTAGATCTGTCATGTCATCTGGCAGCAAGGGGAATTGCCTTGTTTACATAGGCAGTTCCCTGTTCTGCCTCTCCTCACTGCCATCGTGGGTCGCCGGCAGACATGGAGTCCGCGGGCACGCTTGCATGGCGAGCGCATGCGCCGCTATCCTCCCTGCACGGACCTGCCGCAGTATATCTGCATAAGCTGGTCGGTTAGTGGTTAAGATGAAAAGCCTTCTGTGTGTAGTAGCCCCCCTCAGCCACCCCCTAACACTTACCTGAGGTCCCTCTCTGTCCAGCGATGTCCACGTGTGTCTCAGCCATCTGAGATTATACCTCCTGATTCACTGAGACACAACAGCGGCGCCATTGGCTGCCACTGCTGTTAATCAAAGTCAGCTAGCCAATCGGGAGAGAGGGGGCGTGGCTGGGTCTGGGCTCTGTGTCTGAATGGACACACAGAGCTGTGACTTGGCTCGGGTGCCCCATAGCAGGCTACTTGCTGTGGGGGCACTCGACAGAGGGGCCAGGAGCAGCGAAGAGGGACGCCAAAGGAGGAGGATCTGGGCTGCTCTGTGGAAAGTATAACAGGTTTGGTTTTTATATAGAAGAAAAGAGACTTTTTACAATCGCTTTCCATAATGTACATAGATCACATTGTGCGTGTGTGTGTTTTGTTGAGAGAAGAAAAAAAAAAAAAAAAAAAAGTGGAATTAGTTCTGCTGCCCCTGTTAAAGACTATCTTCATAATCCATAGTAGGCATCCTTTTTGTCTTCTATTTTGTCCTTCCAGCTGCTTCCAGCAATATTGTCCCTTTATTTAAAACTGACCATATACAAAGCAAATTTCATCTGGTTCCTGACAGACTGAACCAATTTGTGCTATGGGTAGCTCTGACTGCATCAAAAAAATGAAAATCGAAGGTTCCAAATTTTTAGCCAAACAGCAGCTGCAAATTATCAGATGTAGCCACTGTTCCAATAATCTAGCTATGGGCAGGGCTGCTGTTAGAAATCATGGGGCCCCGTACAGCCTTCCTGACTGGGCCCCCAGGGCTGCAGTGGAACAGGGACACTGACTTTATCCGCATACATCCCAAAAAATGAAAAAAGTCCCTCTTCTGCTCCCATGTCCTGGGCCCATCTATTGACCTTTATGGGGCCCAGGGAAATGTAATTTAAAGCAGAACTCCGGGATTTAAAAGAAAAAAAAAAAAAAAATTTCCCGGAGTTCTGCTTTAAGCTCTGATAAGCAAGTAGGAGTGATGGTGTGGTCTAGTAATATCCATTTATTCATTTAGGCAGAAATTAAAAATATAGCTGCCCTGGGCCCCCACTGTTTAG